>NC_029519.1:64431648-64460141 GCF_001577835.2 Coturnix japonica | reverse complement strand
TCTATTTAGACTTGTCCCATTGCTCAGAGGATTCAGAATAATTATTCTATGTTGGTAACAATTAATTTGTTATACATGCTGGGGGAAGGACCTATAGGAAAGGACCAGGAACACTATCTATTAGCATTAAAATTCCTGACAGAATACTAAGAATTGAAAAAAAAAAATTAAAAAAAAAAAAAATCCTTATACTGCTGTGCTAGCTATACATATTGCATGAGTACCCACTATAGGAGTACCACCTTTTAAAATTCACTATACTTTTGGCACAGTGGAAGAATGAAGCTGCTCCTAGGCAAAGTTGCAAGAGTTTACTCTGTGGGTGAACTGAAAAAATAAATAAATAAATAAATAAATAAATAAATAAATAAATAAATAAATAATCTCTCGATTGTATAACACCTACAACCCTGCATATTCTGTAAGAAATTAATGAGGAGCTTTGCCTCAAGCAACTAACTCTCCCAAGTGGTGATTAGTTCATTAATCCCCAGGAAATGCCCTGGGCAGCATTTCTTACTGTATAAATATTTTTAACTGACATATTTAGCAAAAATTGTCTCACATTATGGGGTTAATATAATTCATCTATTATTGCTTAAAACAAGTGTGTACTTGTATGTAATCTTAATACTATTTCATAATATTTCCATTCAGGTTTAAAAACAAAACAAAACAAAACAAACAACAACAACAAAAAAAAAAAAAAAGAAAAAAAAATCCACAAAAATAAAAAAAATCTTAGACTACATAAAAAGTTGAAAATAATTAAAATTTATAATAATGCTCTTAGCCCTTATTTTACATCTTTAGAACAATCAGTATGAGCAAAGTCCTCATCCAAACTCTAATACAGTCAAACAGTCTCATTTAAAGAAATAACTGTACCAAAATAAGTGGTTCTCTGATCAAACAGGTACTAGGTTTATGTCCAGAATCAGAATCAACATTATACTTTTTATACTTTTTTTTTTTTTTTTTTAAATTCAGAATATAAGAGTAATTTCAAAGAAGCACTATACTTTTAAGCTGTCCCTATTCTCATTGTTACTCTTGGCATGACAGGTCCAATAATAATTCTATTTGAAAGAAAAGTCCCAATGAGAAGCTTCCAGGAGGACCTGTTAGATTCTACAGATCAAAGCTATTCAGAATTTCTCAGCTCAAAGAAGAACTGATCAACAATTAATGCAGTTTCCATACCTACTTTACATGGAGAAATGTAACAGTCAGGACATATATTGTGTATGTCTTCCTCTAGTATTTTTCTGTTGGAAGTTCTACTGAGTTCATTGATAGGCACAGTTTTAATATTCTATACTGAAAAAAAAATGCCTTTTGTACAATAATCTACCAGGGATTGGAGTATAAAGGCACTGAGCTGAAGAGCTCTGCTTCTTTCTACTTCTGAGGAGATGTTATTATTCCTAGAGATTCCTTGTCCAAATTCATCTTGTTTGCCAAGGGACAGCTACTGTGTGTGAGCTTCCAGGCTATCTTTCTGACCAGACTCAGATAAGTAAGAGACATCTCAGGCAATACTGGATTTGAAGCATGGCAGTAATCATACTAGTGGGAATTTAGTCATGAAACTGTAAGAAAAGAATTTATATGAAATATTCACCATATCTCATTTGGGGGTCTCCAAAATATGCAGAATTTATTTCAGTCTTAATTCTGTGCAATTATTCCATATGCTTCAAATCAGCAACAGATCTTTGCTTCTACCCCATGCTGATTATCTGTTTCTGCACTTGTTTTCTCCTCGGACTGCAAAACTAGTTTGATTGTTGGCCTATTAATCCAGCCATTTTTAAAGCGTGGAACTTTTGAACTTCTGCCATGTTTAACCTCTATTCACTTGATGGTTTTTGCTAGCAGAAGAAAGAAAAGCCCTAATCTCCACTCTCAAAGCTGGATTGAGAATCTGGGCTCTCAAAAATTAAAGATGACAAGCCAGAGAGCAGTTTTCTCTGAACAGTGCTGCTGAGACAAATGGTATAAGCTTCAGAAGGTGAATTACCCTGTTATCTCATTTAACAAATTGAGAGAATTCATAATATAAATAGTATGGTATACAATATAAACTCATCACATCCTCCTGTGACTTAAATTTGGTTCTGTATCTAAATTTTAAAATCAGCAACTCATAAGGGAAAATACATCACATAATTTTGTCTGTATATATAAATTACTGTAGCAGACCAATGAAAAACACTTTATCTGTGGTATGCCTGGAATTGTCTCAAACACTTGCAAGATAAGACCATTGCCATGACAACAGGCTACAGGCTGAAGACATGGTTGGATGGGGGAGCCCTGTGCAGTCAGGGCAGCCTTGTTCCATTCAAAACTCCCATGTTTACTGCAAAGTTTTCAGTGTGGGCTTATTGGTGATAAACTTGTAAGCAGTGAACTTGTTGACTGTGAACCCTTAAATCTAGAAGGCATAAAAATGATACCCAAGAGAAGTCTGAGGGGACTTCAGGACTTTGCTATCTCAGGACTTCAGAACTTCTGGACAAATAATTTCACCCAGGATCCAGAACCCAAGAGTCTGCCAGACCAACACTGCAACTCACATTAGTGATCTCTCTGCTCAACTCTTTCTCTCCAACCCCACTTTTTCTTTATTTTTCTCTTGTAAGTTTGTTTTTGCTTAATTTTATTTCTTATACAGTTGCATAGTTTAGTCTCATGGTTGAGACAGATATAACTGTAATGACAGTACTTTTAATATAATTCTAGTACAGAGATTCTCATTAAAATTGATGATTGTGTTTGGACTTTGAGTATCAGTTTCACCTTAATCTGGCTGAGGAGAATTTGTAAATCTGGTTACACCTTCCTTCTTCCTTCCTGAATGGATGGGATATGACACCAATGCATGCATATATTCCTGCTAGGAAAAGAAATAAGAAAAAATAAAAATAAAACTACTTCTGAATGGAATACAGTGTTCTAAAAGGATACAAAAACAAAACATAGGCAGAAAACAGAATCTGTCTGAAAACTGACTTTTTTTTTAACTTTGTAATTTTTGAATAACTACCGTTTAACAGTAAATTGCTATGAATCACAGTGCTACTGAGTCTCTTGTGAGAAATTTGGAGACATTTCTTTCTATTTGCAGAGACAATGTGCATTTTCTTTTCTTTTTGTTGTTGAGTCTGTTGCTTCCTGTAACCATTTACTGAAATTTTCAGAATCCACAATGTGAAGGCTGGTAAGAGCCAATTCACCTGTTAATTATTCTAGAATATAGAGAGAGAGTAATTGCAATATAACTTAAATCAGAACATAGTCTATTTTTTTTTTTTTTTTGGAGTGGTTGAATAGGTTTTACTGAATATTCTGAAAGCACTAGTTTTAGAAACAAATTTCAGATGACCATTAGAAGTCACTACAACAAAACCAGTATGAATTGTGATGAATTATAATGCATTACATAACGATAAATGGTCCCATAAATGAAACTGCACATTATCAAATATTAGAATAGAATAAATGAAATCAGAGTGCTTGTATGGGTTCATTTTATTTCCTTGAACCATTAACAAAGAGTTGCTATTATCTCCCTTGACAGAAACTGTTGATGACAAAAGGTTTGCATTTTCTGCTGCTGAGCTACACAGACAAATTAGAATGCTAACAAATTTATTTTTTAGAGAGGTGGAGCATTATGTTACATTTCCTGTGAGTGGCTTAAGGCTGTGACTAGATACGACAGGACATATCCCCAGTTGGAGAATTCAAAGGCACATATTCTGAAATGAGGCTTCAGTTCAAGCAGTAAGCTTTTATTCATAGAAAAGTAACAGTCAGTTTCTCAAGAGTGAAGAAAAATGTTAAGAACAGAAAAATCAAATAAACAATAACCTACTATTTTTTCCTTACACGCTTAAACAAAGAAATTGGTACAGAATTGTAATGGTTCTAGGAAGAAGCCTGTTAAACCCCTTTATTTATTAGTGAGTGGCATTTTAAATGTTGCAGGATCTCAATAATAATGCAACTAAAAAAGGTTGCTCTTGGAAACTTTCTACATTCATTTTATTTCTTTCTGGAATCAGAAGAGATTTATTGTCTGAATTCTGTTTTTTTAAATGTTCTCAGAAGAAGCACGCAGCAGTGTCAATTTAGAGGGTGTTATTTACCCTTGTGGGGAAAAAGTCAGTGATCATAAAATATATATTCTGGTACATTTTAAGAAAGCTGTAATACTTCACATTACTGATTGTGCTTTTTATACATATTTTGATATTTCACTATGAATTATGTCAAATTATCTACATGACTTCACTTTATTGCATAAAATTAAAGAACAACAGTTCATAAAAAATAACTGTAAAAGTTAATTTTTAATGATGCATATCAATTAGAACTGTGTGAATACTGAAGTACTTCTAACTTTATCCCAACCCTTTTGACTATCACTGAAATTACTCTAAAACTGACACCTTCAAAAAGAGGATATCTCTAAAATTATTTGTTTGATAAGGTAATTCCTAGAGCCAGGGTAATTCCCCCAGGGCATCTAGGCAGAGGTTGGCAGTCTTTCCACCATCCCAGTCAGAAGAGCAGGCTGGTGCTGAGGGCTGCAAACAGGGCAGAGGTATTAAAATTCGGCCCAGGATATAAAAATGCAGATACATTGTGTTATTTTAATAATGGTATATATTTATAACAAATACTGTAGCACAGCATAGTTGCCAAAAATTGTTCTCTAAAGGATGGAATGGTCTACAGCCTATTTTGCAATTACAGGAACTGTATGTCCAGTTCTTTAAGGCTTGCATTGCAGTTCCCTTTGCAGTATACCACGCTTTCTTCCGTGGCAGGAGACAGTCATCAACAGCGCTCTTTTTCACACAGCAGAAACTGAAAGGTACAGCTAGAGAAAGTAACAGCCCCACTAAACAGTTCCTGGATAGAAGGATGGAACTGCTGTTCTGATTTAGTTAGATGGTGAGAGTGTATCAGAAGAGGACATAGGATAAATAGAATAAGAAAGCAGATGCTCACTAATTGGATAGACTAAGAATAAAGATTTTCATCACTTGAATTCTGAGAATGCTTATTGTAATGGAGAGATCCAACAAGGACTGCTAGGCCCTGAATGTTCTACGTGGCTAAAAGAACCTCTGCCCCCTGTGTTTCTTTGCGCACTCAACCCAAAAATCTGTTCTGTCACTAGAACAAAATGAAATTGCTCCATTTTGACAAAAAAGGCAATAAAAGTTCTGTAAGATAAAGTTATTAAATCATTTTACAGAATGAACAGAGGAAAATTATCAAAGTGAAGAAAATTGACGTTTTTACAAGGATTATTTCATAAAATGGAGACATCCAAAATGCAATGGTGTTTAAAGTAGAAGTTTTCAATAGGAAAATTCTGGAGTTTATGGAAGGTATAAGTAATAAAAGCAAGTTCAGAACAGGCTGCTTAAATTTAGGTAGCTTGTCCTGGAACTTCAGAAATAGGCAATGGGATATATTCAAAAGTAAAGAAATACGTTGTTAGCTAACTTTTCTATACTGCTGTTCTTTTAGAAGTACTGAGTAGACTTTGTGTTTAGATACATCCTAATAACATAGTACTTTTCTGTCCAGGTAAAACTGATGAATAAAAAATATTCTGATTTTGGTCTTTAGAATGGTTTATTCTCTTTAGGGCTCTGCAGAATATATTGATCCCTAATGGGTTCCTATGGAGTAATTGGTTGTTTTACCAACTGTCTTCATGGCATTAGCACTCTCAAGCAGCAGATAACAAATGATGGACATTCAGCACTTTGCCTTAATCTTGAAAGGAATCATAATGTATTCATACTAATACTACAGTCTCACTGTTCTCATTGCTATGTATGCAGAGGAGAAGTACTGCTCACCTAGGAGAACACAGTAGTTTAAAATCAAATCTATCCTGTTTTATAATACAGTTGTGTATATCCACAAAATATTTAGGGTTCATGTTACATACTAGAATCTTACAAAATCTAATTTATTGGTATTTTTATGTCAAAATTAACCTAAACCCACAAAATGATAATAATAAATAAATAAAATAAATAAATAAAATTACAAGACTTGCAAAGGTAGAAAGATTATTAAGAATTTCATATTATTGAAATTTTCTCCTTGGTCTCTTCTAATATTTAACATTGTCCTATTCCAGCAGCAAATGCAGATTCCTTGATATGACTTTTCTTTTTTCCATTCAGCCATGATCTTTTTTCCCCTTCACTTGGAAACTGAATTAAGAAATTAAAAGTGACTTGTCTGTCCTGTCTAACTCAGGAAAAATATGGTTTCTTTAGTATTTTTTTTTAAATCACTGGAAATAAACACTTGTATTTATTTTTATATATTTTTGCAGTATGAGTAGGTCACATGATGTTTTCTTTGTGATAGTCAGGTTCTCCTCATTGCTGCTCTTCCCGACTGCACATCTCATTTCAGTGTGGTGGTGAGGCACAGTTCTGAGACACTCTTTCTCTCATTATATCATTTATTATATTATTATACATTATATATTATATAATATTATATTATCTTGTCTTGCATTTTGATATTATATTTAATTAGTTTGTTTCTTCTCAGATTGTTGCCGCTGTTTTTACCTATTTTAGGGTCCCCTCTTTTCCCTTTCTGGAGGCATGGATTTGTTATTCCCTCCGCCCCACTAGTTATGGGAACCAGCCTGTAAACCATTAACACCATTTTTACAAAAACAAAACAAAACAAAACAAAGCAAACCAAACACAACCCACCAACAATAGTTTTTCATTCAGTACAAAAATATGGAGGCTTTTTTACTCATCTCTTTCATGAATGAATGTGAACAAAGTATGTCTTAATCTTCCCAACTCTAGAGTAAAGCATAAGAATGTTTATTAGCCACAGCAGTTTGGATGTTGACTTATTATCTGATTAGATCTCTGGAACAAACTAAAGAAACATATGGAAGTCTCTGAAAGATAGACTGAGTCATTCATTAACTGTGTTTTCCAAGTGTGGATGTCTAGCTTTTGTAATCACCTTCAGTGTAAAGAAACAAAAGTCTACTTTTAGAAATGCTGTGTTTATTTGAGAAAGAGGCTTTTTTTTCTTTTTTTCTTTTTTTTTTTTTCCTTGGTGTAATTCAACTTACCTAGGAGGAAAAAAATTTTTAACTAAGTAACAAAGAAAATGTTCAGTTCTCTGAACATTAATTTACTTTTTTCATGCTGAAAAAGATTGGATTTCTAACTAATAAAAGTAAATGAACAAATAAAATGGTTTTTTTGTTTGTTTTTTTTCGTGTATTTTTGGTTTTTTTTTTCTTCCCCAATTCAATTCAAGAAATGCAACCTTTTCCAGAAGGAAATTCATATAATATAGGGGATGGAGTACTTCAACTCAATACAAATTTTCTTTAGAAAAAACGATATACCAAATCTTTGAATATTTTTAATAAAACCATACATTTAAATTAAGCAGTATCAATAATGATGATTTCTAAACTCAGAGTTGTAAACATATATATTACAACTATACCAGATGTAAAGTGGCATGAAAATATCTAATATTTAATTATCTGTGAAAATTTTAAATTTTTCCCCCCAGATAGTTTAGCATTGACTTTTCATACCTATTATAATGTGGTAAAGCCATACATCCACGTGTCAAAGTGATTTTTAAGTGCCATTTTCACTTTCTCACATAAGGAGGTGATACTACCTAAGTGCTTTGCTCTGGCAAAAACACTACGGAAGTGAAAAACACCTTTCTGATAATATACTTTTTTAAAATATTCATCTTGCTTTATTTGCTCATCCACTATTCACATTTTCTGTCCTACCTGCAGAGTGCTTGGTTGTCACTGATCAAACCACACAAGGTGTAAGAAAATGAGGTCTTCAAAACTCTGTCAGAGCATAATTGTGATAAATGGTTATCCATAATATAAGAAATGTCTGCTGTTATCTTTCAGCTGTCACTCACTTATGTAATCTTGCATAATAAATAGATGATTAAAAAGCACTAAAAATCCTTCTAATAAACATCAAAGATTATTTATCCTTTTTTTTTTTTTTTCTTCTCAGTTATGTTCGTGAAGTGGAAGTATTGAATAATAAACCTGTACAGAAAGCAGTACATCTTCTTATTCCTGCGATTATTTATTTTAAAATCTAGAGAGAAATATTCAGCCTGCATTTTCTGGATTTTATTCTGCAGTTTTCCCTCTGACTGGCAGTACTTCTTCCTTATTCTTTTCCTATGTGCAGCTGCACATGGAGTTGTCCTTTCAATGGTCATATTTGTTGCACACTCATATTTTCACTATGTTTGGTTTTGTCATGAAAAGATTACTTCATACTGTTGTTATTTACACTATGTTAGTGTATTTAGTATCATATTTTTATTTAAGACAAACTGACATTAGCATCTTGATTAATTAAAATTTTAATTTGAAAGTCTTTATAATATAAATTTCTCAGATGGCTCTGCTTTGACAACACTCCATGTAGGAATCAGAGAGATAATGATTTCTAACTATGCTACATAAAAAATTAAAAAATATATAAAAATAAAAATATAAAATATATAAAAATATAAAAATATAAGAAAGAAAGGGAAAAAAAAAAAAAAAAAAAAGTATTGTAGCCAGGACTCAAGTTCATAAAGAATTTATTTCACCTTTCTAAAATGCATATATTTCATTTAAGTTATAAGTTATAATTTGAAATTCTGAAAGCCTTTATTATTATTATTATTATTGTTATTATTATTATTATTATTATTACTATTATTATTAAATAGGCATTTAAAGAAATTACACTTAGTGGTTGATAAAGGAATGGTAATTTATGTAATATACAAAGTGATTTGAGATATTAATATCCACAGTAAATAAGCCTTTTGGTTTCATTGTGACCCAAATTCATACCTACAGTAGATTATCCAAAGTCACACTGTGTTAACAGAATTCTTTGACTGTCTGGGACTATGGGTTTCATCCTCCAGTTTCTATCACTAAGGGTTCTATGTTATGCCTTATACAAAAGCACATATAATTAAAAGGAGTCACCCACCACTGTCACAATGCCATGTTGAATTTCATAATTCCATAGAGCCCTTAGGCACACAGCAGGGATTATTCTTCAGAACCCCATGTCCTCTATGTTACTGCTTATCTAATAAGTAACATCAGTGCTGAATTCTGCTCCAGGCGGCTTTACATCAGATAACCGACATTTCAACACAAAGGCGAAGTGCCGTAACTTGCGTTAATAGTAATTGTAAGTAAGGTAGCTATTTCCTCTATTCCTTCTTATGGAAGCATGATGTATGATGTGATGGTATTGTTATTAGTGATCTTTACGGTGCTGTAAAAATATGAGAATACTGAGTGAAGAAATATTGAAACAAACAGTAAAAAATAATGTTCACTAACATCCTTTCATTTATCAAAACAAAACCTGAAGCTCCAAACCTCATGTGTCCCTCAGCAGTAACACTATTTATTTGCCAAAATATTTTAGATAAAATCAGAAAGAAAATATGATAATCCTAATACAGCAAAAGGTATTTTCATATTGAAAACACACTGAGAGTAGGGATTGCATAGTTCTATTCAGGAAATTCACTGTGTGCATTTCAGAATGGAAGACTGGTACCTAAATTTTGAAATGTAATTTAATCTTACAAATTTTCATAAGATAACTAAATATCTGTAGATCTGAATTCTTACAGATTTCCTTCTTTCCCAAGGAAAGACGGTAATATGATTATTTGTTCCGGTAATGGAATAGCCTACAAATCCTGGCAGACAGATTATGCAGGTACTTATGTGTTGATTCATGCACATCTTTTACAGTCTGTTAAGTGCAAACTGTATCCATAGTCACAGCACCATTTGTTGTGCAAAAGTAAAACAGTAATCTTTCTGAAAACTCATGATATTTGTATTAGAGTACACTCCTGGATCTCGGATTTCTATCTCAATTCCTTTTCTTGTTAGGAAATAAGACTTCAAAAATTCATCTTCCCAAGGGAAAAACAGAGATATAACAAAAACTGTGAAACTTTCTTAAGATTAAAAACCAATTAAAAATTCTTATCCCACTAAAATTGCAAGAAAGTTATGGACAGTTTTGGAATCACTGTAGCAAGCTGTGAATGATATATGAAATGAAACAGTCCTGCTGAGTATGCTGCTGTGCTGTTTGCTTTGTCCTGTAGATATTCAGGCACACAATATTCATATCACAGACAGAATGGTAATCAATGGTAATGCAAAATTTCAAGAGCAGAATGTACCATATCTGTGTGATGGCTATGCTTAGGATTTTAAGGTGTACTCAATTTTCTTATTGTCAGTCTTTTCCTGGGATCATCAACTTGCTTTCAAAGTAGATCCAATGAAGCAAAGAGAGGGGAATTATCCTCTAAAGCAGATTTGTTAGCATTTTAAAAATGTTCCTTAAATGTTATAAGTTCTTTCCTCTTCTCATCACCGGGTGAGACACAGTATTTTGTCTCAAGCATGAAAATGAACTAAAGCAACTTCCAAAAGAGAGCAAACAAAGAAAGCAATTTTTAGGTAAGTTAATTTGCTTATGTTTAAAGGCTCTTTCCACAAAGATCCTATGAACACTCAACAGTTGCCTTTCTTTAGCCGTTGTGCTGGACTTTGGTGTAATGCTACGTGAAGAAAGAGAGTTACATTCTGATTATGCAGAATTAAAGAAGTAAGATTTTATATATTTGATGCTTATTAGTAAACAAATAAAATTACAAAATGTATACTAATTCCTACTGTGGTACAAATTAATAATTTTCAGTGAGTTTTTTCTTTTCATGTTTAATGAATAACTTATCTTTAAATTATTTTTAAACTAAATGTCTTCAGTTATGTTTTCTGGATTAGTGCAGGCATATATATAGGGGAGAAGGCCTATCTTTCCTTAATCTCTGGATCCAACAATAACTAGTGGAAGATAATTTTACTTTTGTGGGTTTTTTTGTATAAAAGGTGTTAAGCCTGTTAAGATCTTTCATTCTGTTGTCAGAGCATGTATTGGTTCTGACAGTAGTGTTGTTCCATAATATCCCTGATAGACAGACCTCAAAGTGCCATGTCAAAAATGAGGAGTCACTGAAACTGAAGTGGTTAGGCAGGCAGCCAATAGGGACTGTTGATATTGTTTCCAGTCCAGTGAAAATTTGTGGATCTTCAAGAGAGAGATAAAGTATTAATGTGTAAGTGGGTTAAAACAGCAGTCGGATTCAGAAACAAAAAAACAACAACAACAAAAAATCTAAAAGATGTAAGGAGATTTAAAGATATACTTTAACACGAACTTCTTTTCTTTGCTAAAAGCTAGACATATACATAATTCATCCACTGCTTGTTAATGTCTTCATGGAGATGCTGATTAAAAGAAAATTCTTCTGTTCCATCAATTTCTGCAGTAGATTATGTGGTAATCTTCATGAGAGGTAATACAAGTAGCAATAGCTACAAAAAGATTAAAGTGACTTTATGAGTGGGGAAGATTATGGCTGAGTTTACCTTTTTCTTTTAGGATTCCCAAATCCCCTGTTTTAATAGTAGAGAGTTTGGCTTCACATTTAACCAAAAATTACAGAACAGGCACTTACTCTTCACTTAGCAAAAGGGAAAAAAATAACTAAAAACAAATATTTCATTTAAGTGCAGAAATCTTCAAAGAGCAATAGCAAATCACTCTCACTGTCAGGGTGTAGTTGGGCTGGAAGCTCCCTGGAGTTGGAACACTGGGAACAGCAAGGCCCACCCCCAGACTACCAAGGAAGGAAATAGGAACCAGGCCACTGCCCTGAATGCAAAGTGGAGTAGGATAAGGAGCAGCGGGGACATCTCTGGGCATCATGCACCTCTCAGGGGACAGAGCTGTGCTGGGCCATCAACCCGGGGTGGAGGGCAGGATGGGACCTGGTACCAAGGCCAGATACAGCTCACTATGGCTGGATGGGGCCATGGGGACAGAAGTGAATTAGGTTAGGTTAGGACATCAGCATGCAAGGTGTGCCTGGACATGGATAAATGGGCCAAGTGCAAACACATCTGTGGTACTGTTGATTACAGATCAAACAGTGTCTCAGGATGAGAGCCACAGCTTAATAGCACATCCCAAAAGAATGAAGGGTCAACATTCCCTGAGGTCTTCCAATATAGCTGTCTGGTGGCCTTTACCTGCGGGCATCAGCCCATACCCTGGCTATGAGTCCAGGCTACTAAACCCCCAGGGTGAAGGGTAGACTCATTCATGGCTTGGAAAGCAGTTTTCAAGAAAAACATTTCCTATAATATTGCTTCAATGCATTTTAAAAACATATAAGAAGCATTTAAGAGATATTATATATATGTGTTACTTTTATTTGCGAGATCTTTTACTGGATCCATGTGCTTCTGTTTATCTGTGTGGCACATGTGTGTGTTTAAGAATATATTTTGCATCTGTACATCCTGTTAGTAAGTTAGTGTGAATCTTGTCATCCATAAATCTGTAATGAAGTTGCTGTTTAATTATCACATATTTCACTAAATCACTTTATTAATCTCCAAATTGGTTAATGATTAAGTGCTGTTAAAATTCAATCCTTTGATTTACCTCATATTATCAATAAATCTTAAATTGCCTCATCACATAACTGAGTGAAATATATTTGTTGTTTCCTGTGACAACAGGGATATTTTTTTTCAGACATTCAGCAAAATTTTGCATTGAAAAATGATGTTCATAATCACAGAATTTGCAAACTCTAGTCCAAATTATAAAATGAAATCAATAGAAACATTTTCTGTGGAAGAAATTGACTGGGTTAGATGGTTCCTTTTTTCCTAAACACTCCAGTGGCTGGTGTTCTTAATGGTATATAGCAAAAATAAATAGATAGATAGATAGATAGATAGATAGATAGATAGATAGATAGATAGATAGATAGATAGATAAACATAATTTTCTGTGTGACTTATGAATGCATTAAAATGCATAATATAATAATATGGTAAATATGTATATATACATATATATTTATACATTAAAAAAATATGAATGTATAAACATAGCTTTGCATCATTATCATAGTCCTAAACTCAAAACAGCATTAAAAGGTCGTAAAAAGATTATGTTTTATCACTAAAACAAAACTATGTGGATAGTTCTGGCCTGATTACAGCATCTGTTACTGGTCTTCCTGCTTGGACAAGACACAAATCCACTTTAGTGAGAAGAACTGTAATATATATGTATGGCTTCTGTTCAAAGACAGTCTATGTTTTTTTAACTCAGAGCACAGTAGGTTTGTGTCTGCTCACAGTCAAACTTGTGGAACATCTCTGACACAGCTGTGAACTTATGAAGGAGTCTGTGATGTTACACAGGGAGCACTGAGGACTCTTTAAAGGTTTGCCTCTTTGAAGGGATTCTGTGTCTCCTGGGGAAACTGAAGGGTGCCTCTATATTAGTGTCTTAGTTTTGTTGAGAAGTATGCTTTTGAAGTGACTTTTCTGATCATTTCTACTTATAAAACTTTGATTCCATCATGGGGTAGTTTCAGTTCTCTTACTGGGTTTCTTTTGAATGAAACTAAACATGAAGATGGTCTCTAGGAGCACAATGAATGTGCTCTGACTGCTGTTGGGTATTGCGTTCAAGGGACCAAAGTAGAATTAGTCCAAAGTAAAAAAAAAAAATTGTTCTCAGTAAGAGCTATTTCACTTTATGAAAACTATGCTTTTTTGCTATGTAGAGATAGATAGGCTTAGCCAATTCTAGTACCTCGGGAATATGGCTCTCCACAGATCAGTGTAGAATCAGCAAACTGAATAAAACATTTTTTCCTGTCACCAGTTTTACTATTAAATTCTTTAAATTCTTTCCTTTGGCACCATTGATGAAAAGGCAAGCAAGCAGTTAGGTGTTCTTTACTTTTTTTTTTTTTCTTTTTTTTTTTTAAATAAAGTGCTGTTGGCGATTACTTCTGTCCTGTTTTTAGTAGTTTCAGATAAATACATTTTTAGAGGATCAGAGGTAAAGTATCAATTATTATGAGAGTTCTCATCTATCTAACAATCTAATTGTCTTTGCTCCTAGCCAGATGTAAAGGATCCAAAATTGTCTTGTGCTTTTTACTTGAAACTTTACTCCTTTTTATTGCAAGTTATAGATTTTCACTTCATAGACTGCAGATTTGAACTTTACATCTACTTTTCAGAGAAGTGTTTTAGATACTCTGAAGTAAACTGTTAATGTCAGAGACAGACCAAATAGCATAGTGATGTCATGTCTGAGGTAATAAACTCAATCTCTTTTTGTTGATATGACCATATTGCTTTCTGTTCCGTAATTAATTTAATTATAATTTTCTACTGTCTTTTCTGGGTTTGTTTGCGTACTACATTTATTCTCATCTGCACTAGGGAACTTGAAGATAAAAAAGCTATCTTGCCATATTCCATCAAAAGTACATTATTTATTTATTACCATCATCGTTTCAAATTGTGTGTATATATATAGGATTACGGTTTTTCTAAATAATGAAATGGCACCAGCTCTGTCATCTGCAAGAAACAGTGCTTCTCATGGTGACCTGTAGTGTAGAAGTATCCTAACAACCTAAAAGACACACACACACACACACACGCACACACACACACACACAATGAAGTAAAAAATAAAAGCAACTCAGGCAGCTATGTAATAATCATAATCATATTAGGTCTTCATATTAATGAGGAATGATAAGCACAGAAAGTGACAGATTTTTTTATTTTTGTTAGATTTTTTTTACTATTATTATTATTTTTACTTAGCATAGACTTCAGCATTATTAAGGCTGATCTCCTGAATTAAAAAGTACATATAGTGTGGCATATGTGGCACTTGTAGCATTAGCTGCTACCATGTATTTCTATTATGTTCAACTAGGTAATTTTCCACTGTCATGATCTATTGACAGGTGTGACTTCTCTGTTTAAGAAGTAGTTTGATTTACTTTATCTTCCTCATTTTGATAATATACAAATTATATAAAGAGAAAAAAACTATTTTAAGTGATGACTTCAAAACAATTTTTTGTGATTTATACACTGCTTCCCAGTTCTTTTTGCAACAAATCTTTATTAATACAGCAACTGGTTGTGCTGTACCACACTGTGATATTGTAATACTAGCCAGCTCTTACTTAACTCAGTAATTTTCACTGCTAGTTAAGTCATGTAATGAAAAACCCTTCAACCAGTTTTTTTTTTTTGTTTGTTTTGGTTTTGTTTTGCTTTTTTCAGTTGTTTTTTTCAGCAGTGGCTCAATATTGTGTTTGATGTGGAATCCAGATTTTATCAGGAATGTCACATGTCAAATATAACCCTAAAGTATTTCTAATAACAATCATGCATTTGTCTTTGAGGTCTAGGTCCTGTTGCCAGTGTTCACGGCCACCAAAGTTTGCGTGCAGTAGTGTACAACTGAAATAAATATGAAAAAAGACTGAGTTGTCAGGTAGAATAAATTACCTCACTTACATATATATTGTATTACAATTCTTTATTTAATGTATATTTTTTTACTGTGTATCTATTTTCTTGTTGATGCATGGAATGGATGATGACTACCTAATAACCAGTATTAAAATAATAATTCAAATATGTTATTCAGTGTGTAGCCCTGGATCTTATCTACTTTTTCTCTAAAGAACAAATGTTAGATAAATTTTCTATAGCATTCAACATCATTGTAGTTTCTAATTGTTTTGAAACATTAACTGAAGAATTTTCATAGCCATAGCATGGAAGAGGTAATATTACACGCTTTGCAGAGGATATCTGAATTATAGACAAATAAATATCCAAATTATATATTTTTATCTTGCATACAAATATATCTTAAAATGTATTGAAGTACTTACTAATAAATTAGAAAGTGTGCTGGCAAATTTAACTTCTGCTTTAACTTTCTGTCTGCTTCTGTTTGCATAATATATTAAATAAATCTGATACTATTTTAGCTTTAAAATATAGAAAAAGATGGACACTTCTCTGAGGATTTTTAGTGATATTGGCTGTAGGAAAAGAAACAATGAGTTTCAGGAATCTTTTGTTGTATTCTGGGATATAGAAGCCAACAAACACACCATTTTGTGCACTAGCTTGATTACTTATTCCTTATCAAGGGCTTATTATTTGCCCTCTCTTGTTTCCACCTTATGCACACCACACTCTTTCTTACCAGCATTCAGTTTTGGTTCTAACAATTCTCTAATTTTGTGAAGTTATCTTTTTGCTTCCTATTTCTCCATTTTGCTGAATAAATTTTTTTTTTGTTTTGTTTTGTTTTGTTTTTAAATATTACCTCATCTGGAGTCGGTAAAAGAAAAACAAAGGTCATTAAGTTATTTTAATTTCTAGTTTTGATTTCAGCTGAACTAAAAAATCTTGGCTTTCAGATGAACTGAAAAATAAATTGTCCATGAACTTACTAAATCATATGCATACTCTTTCTTTAGCAGCTACATAAGGTTTCCAAGCACTCCCAGCTATCATAAACTTCTTATGCTATTCAATGACACTTCTGGAGGCCTTAGCTACTATAACTAGGGTAGTCCTAGCCAACCTTTCAGAATTTTGGTGGCATCAGTTCTGAGGCAGTATGGCATCCAGGAAATGGTTCCTTTAAAATCGCCTTCCTAATTTAGACTCTATTTCTAAATATCTTTTTTTTTTTTTTTTCCCTTTCAATTCGAGAAATACTGAGAAATTTTGAAGCTCTTTGTGGAGCTATTACAAAATGACTGAAAGCATACCATAATCTATAAAAATGCCTTACACTGTTTTTTTGTACCCTAATCACAAGGAAAAAATAAATTGTCCTCTTGGTTGTTTTCTTTCTTTCTTCTTTCCTTTTTTTTTAATTTTTTTTTTTTTTTAAATTCCTGATTCAGCATCTGAATTTATCCTACTTCAATGAATTAACATCACTCTGTGTGATCCCCTAAAAAGTAATACGACTATGAGATCAAATTGCTTTTAAAAATGAACTTCATCATCTTTGTAGTAACACTAATTAAAACAATTATGATGACACTTTTCCTGATTGAGTCCTTTTCAGAAATGTATTAATAAGGTTAGACATCTACTGTGAGATGGAGTTGCTTAGGCAAATCTTCAGATGTTAGGAAATCATTAATATTATTAAATGTGTGTGTAAATTTTCACTGAAAACTGTGTTTATGCTAGATATGTTTGTTACATCCACAGCACAACTGTGATTTAATTTTCATCTATTGAAGACAGAACTAAAAATACAGAATTATAAAAGTACATGGTGTGAAAGACAAAACTCTTTTTCTTTTTTGTCTTGTTTTGTGAGACCTTTCTGGTGATAAGACTCTGATTTGCAACTGCTAATTATCCAGGGGGGTGGATGGTGGGTGTTACCATGCCACAGTACCTCTGCTTATGATTGCAAAGATAAGCAGAAGCAGGACGAGCAGTCTTTTTCAGGGGTGCTGCTTGAAGGAGATGACCACTGCAATAGGTGATAACGCTTGTGCATGGCAACAAAGGTATCACTTCCTGCTTGTTTATCTGTTGGCCAGGAGTCTTACACTAAAATGAGAGAAAAGAAGAAGGAAAAAACCCACAGAACTGGGGGATAAAAGGCCCTCACTAAACTAGGGACTTTGGAGACAAGCTCCCAAAGACACCTTTGATGGAGAATTCCCTGAGGGGAAAACGTCTTTGGAAGAACCCCCTGGGGCCTGCTTGCTGTGGAGCTTCCTGGCTTTCTCCCATCCCCCACAGTGATCAGACAAGTTCCTGAGATCAAGGGACCTACTATGTACCTTGTTGAACCCACAGAGGTGACTATCTCTTTTGCTCTCTACAGAGACTCCTTGCTTATATTTCCTATTTTTCTTATAGGCCATCTTCCCTTTCCCTTCTCCCTAAATGGCTAGGACTTGTAATAAACTGGTTGGACCAATATTTGAACCATTATTTCTTAATCTCACACCAGGCATAGATATATGTTGCAGAAAGGAACCAGGTCGAGACTTGAACTCGTGGGTACTCCAGGGGTGATTAACAAGCTCAGTGCTCAGATGAAACATGCATACAGAGCTTAGGTCACTCCTAGTGAATGACAATCAAGCTTTACAGAGGTCGTATATTTATATGATTAGGTAAACATTACATCATTTATGTTATTCATTCTCGTGATAATCAATATATCTTCAGTCCTTCTTTCTCGCTGTGTTTCATCCTAGGCCCAGGCTTCATGCTTCACATGTTACTCTTCTTTTGAACTGGTCCAAAAATTCATTATCTTCTTTCATCTGAGCCATCCGAGCTAGACCAGTCCATTCCATCTGTCTTATAGTTAAACTATACATTTTAACTTATTAACCACTAAATAGTAATGTCAGCACTATTATTGTCTACCTCTACTGTTTCATAACTTCACAATAGTCTAACACCCCTACATGAATCATGGTTCAGGGCTATACAGTGGATACATGAGTAGCATATTGGTTGAGAAATTTACCATTTTCCCTAACATATATCAAAGAACCTTCCCTCCCTCCTGTAAATTGGAGCAAGACACACCAGCATTCAGATTTGGGACTTTTTTGGCATTTTAATGACATAATAGCAACTGAACTATTTTAAAATATTTTTAATTTTTAAAATATTTTTAAAATTTTATTTTTAAAATATATTTTTTTTAAATTTTAAAAGATTTTTAAAATATTATTAATATTTTAAATAAATATATATATTTATAATAATAAATATTTAAAATATGTATTCAAAGATGGCTTTGAATAAATCCTGTTGGATACCTTTTCCCTTATGATTGCAAATTTAAGAGCTTTTCAGTATTTAAGTAAAACAAAACAAAAACAAACAAACAAACAATAAAGACTGAGGACTGAATTTTATATGTAAAAAATACTTCTGTTACAGTAGTTCTGAATCTCACATACTTGATGTATAAAACAACCTTTGGGAATTTGCCTGAGGAGCAAGTAAGCTTATAATGTAACAAATTATATTCAACATTCTCCTGTAATATTATTTACATTACTAAAGACAGATATTTAATATGAGATTATTGGTATGATCCATATTTTAGGATGGATTCCTTCATCATCTCATTTTGGCAGTTTAGATTTTTCCACTTCCATTTTCTTTTTATACCATTTGGTATAAAAAGGTCAGTGCCTGCCCTTCCACTCTTTTCATGAGGAACCTATAAACTGCTATGAGGCCTCCCCTGCAGTCTCCTCTTCCCTAGGGTGAACAAACCAAGGGACCTCAGCTGCTCCTCATAGGAGAACCTGTGGACCTCCCATCCCTGGAAGCATACAAAGTCAGACTGAATAGGACCCTGGGCAGTCTAATTAATGGTAGGCAAACATGATCATGGCGAGGGGGTTGGATCTATAGTTGATCTTTACAGTTCCTTCCAACTTCAGCCATTCTATGATTTCATGATAATATGCCTCTAGAAGAAAACCTTAATATGATTGCTTTCTTTTATTTGTGTTGCAGAGATTAAAAATGATCCTAGTCCTTACACTGTCCTTAGATAGTCCTTACAGGTTAGAACTTTTTCCAAGGTAATTCCATAGTGCCTCTAGGAAATCTGTTCCAGCACTCAGTCACTAGAACAGTAAAGTACTTAAAGTGTCACAGAACAGTTTCATTTAAAAATCAGAAAAAATGAAGATAACAAAAATCTTAATAAGAAAAAAGCTATTAATCTGCCTTATATTGTCCATTCAATTTCCAAACAGGACAGATAATGATTATTCTCATTTTTGTATAAAATCACTTTTCTTTCTCCAAATATGAACTTCTGGTTCTTAATTTACCATGTAGCATTTGAATGAGAAATTCTAATATGACCTTTATGAGCCATAAATACCTCATACTCTATTTGGAAAGAGCCATGTTACAGAAACCAATGAACTGTTTCTCCACAGTTGAGAAATATTTTACCACTTCCCAAATAATCTGCAGTATACAAGAAATCAAGTCGTTTGTTTTTTTTTTTTGTTCGTTTGTTTTTTTATGAGTGTATGATTAGGAAGTATTTCTAATGTTCATCATCGAACATTATCATGCCTTTATGATAAGTATTTACAGAAATCAAGGAATTATTGAAATTCTTCTCAAGGGGAGCCCCTTAAGAGAGTAGCCCTGCTGAGAAGGACATAAGGATCTACTGAAATAGGCTCCCCAGGGAGGTGGTTGTGTTTAAGAGCTGTTTGGATGTGGTGCTCCGGGACATGATTTAGCAGGGGGTTTTTAGGGTTAGGGTACTATGGTTAGGCTGTGGTTGGACTTGATGATCTTCAAGGTCTTTTCCAACCCGTGTAATTCTATGATCCTATGATTCTATGATCTGGGTTGAAGAAAAGCTTAACATAAGACAGCAGTGTGCACTTGCAGCCTGGAAGGTCAGTGGTATCCTTGGTTCCATCAAAAAGGGTGTGGCCAGCAGGGTTAGAGAAGAGACTGTCCCCTTCTATTCTGTCCTCCTGAGGTTCCAGCTGGAGTACTGGTCCCACGCCTGGAGCCCTCAACATGGGGCAGATGTGGAGTTTTTGGAGATCTGGAGGAGGGCTGTGTAAATGATCCAAGGGCTGGAGCACCTCTCCAGTGAAGGAACTGGGCTTGTTAAGCCTGGAAAAAAAGAATGCTATGAGGAGACCTCATACACTCCCAGTATTAAAAGGGAATTTGTAGACCTGAGGGAAATAAAATTTTACATGCATAGATTGTGATAGGACAAGGAGTAATGGTTTTAAACTAAAGGAAAGGAACCCAGAGAGACTGTGGATACCCCATCCCTGAAGGTATTTTAGGTGAGGTTAGATGAGGTTCTGGGCAGTCTGGTCTAGTACTTGATCTAGTGGCTGGCAGCTCTGCCTGTGGCAGGGGCGTGCAAATTGATGATCCTTGAATTCCCTTCCAGCTCAAGCCAGTCTGTGATTCCTTGACACATATATTTTATAAATCTGCATTATTTTATTAGACATACATTTCTGATATATGAACCATACCTTCTCATTTTCTATTTTTATTTTCTGTTGTTTCCATTAAAATGCTTTCAGGTATATTAAAATATAAAATGCCATATATTCAGTCACTTGCTTTTCAAATTCAAAGTAGTTCCTATTAATTATGGAGATTTATATATAAACTCAATGATTGTTTTGCAAAATCAGTTTGCAATACATATATTTTTCTTGATAACTTACCACATCCTATTTTCATGCCTGTTTGTTTTTTTCTTCTTTTTTAACAGATAGAGGAGACTGAGGAAAAACTGAGTTATTAATGAAAAATCTATGATAGATTTGGCCTTCAACATATGTAAGTCTTGAAAATATACCAAAACCTTTCAAAGTTAAAGAAAAGAGAAAAAACAAAGATTTTTGTCAGGTTGATATAATATATAAAATAAAATAAAATAAATCAAAATAAAATAAAATAAAATAAAATAGCCTTTTCAGATTTTTTTTTCTTTTTTTTTCTTTTTTTTTTTTTCTTCCCCAATTGCATTTCAGAACAAATATGATCATGTACGATAGTTTTAATCAGGCTGTAATTATAAATTTCCATATGCCCTTCAGGAAAAATAATACTTCTTTCTTCTTCAAATATCTGAATGCTTTATTCTGTATTGAAAATGTGAAACACTCATCTAAATATAATTCAATCACTGAAACATTTAAACAAGTAGTTTTTATTCCCTGGATAATCCGATAATGATCGGATATTCTAAGCACTGGGGACTGTCATTTCAAAATTTTTTTAACTTCAACTTTCACCAGGTTTGGGGCATTTTTAATTAATTTATTTATTTTTTTCTATGAAATAGCTCACGAATTCTCATGGGTTTGGTTGGCATATGGTTGAATTTCTTCAAAGTGGTTGATATCATACTTTGTTTTGGATTTCTGATGAAAGTAGCAGTGATAACACACACTGTTTTAATTGCTGCAGAGCAGTTATTGCACAGAATAAAGGACATTTCTGCTTTTCATAATGACTTATCAGTGGTGAGGATGGGGGTACACAGTAAGCTGAGAGGGCACACAACCAGGATAACTGATGCAAAATGACCAGCAGGCTATTTCCCTCATGTTCAGCAATAAGAACTGGGGTAAAGAAAAAGGAGTGAAGTGATATACCAAATTATGGCCTTCCCAAGAATATTCCAAGCTTTCCTCAAAAGTTGATGAACAATCTGCTTGACAGTGAGAAATAGCAAATTAATTTCTTGTTTTGTGTAACCTGGGCACACAATTTTGCTCTACCTAGTAAGCTGTTATTGCATTTTTTCCTTTCCTATTTTCTTGCTGTCCCATCTGAGCAGAGTGAGTGAGCAGCTGAATGGTTCTTACTTCTTGTTTGTGTTATACCACAGCAAACACGTTAATGAAAAACTCTTTAGTGACACTGTCAACATAAAAAATAAAACAAACATTATATGAAAAAAAAAAAATAATTACTTTTTTTTTTTGGTTTCCTAAATCTCATAATTTATCATCAGGTTTCACAAGGACTTTGTTCTCCCCTTTTGAGAGATGATTTCATATTCTTAATAATGAAATCTGTTTGTCCTTTGTAAAATAGCTTGCAGTAATGGGAAGCATAATGAAGATCTAAACACAGAGAGGATTCCTTTTTTTGCAGCCTCTTATTTCACAGAACTTTTACTCTCCACTTAGGATTCATATTATAATTCATCTGTAAAATTATATACTTACATGTATTTTATATTTTATATGTATTTTATAGATATATATAATTGTGTATTCTTAAATCAAGTTTCTGGAATTTACATAAAAATAAAGAACTACCTAGAGTATAATTGTCTATATGACAAGCCTGCTGAAGATATAATGATATAATGATATAAAATGATAATGATATAAAATATCATTAATGAACTGGTCCAAATGATTGCAGAAAATATGCTGCTGTTTTCTAATCTCTTAGTACCTCCAAATAAAGACTGAATAACAATGTCAAGGGCATGGAATTTTTCCTGCTATTATTTTATCTGTTACAAAGAAAAGATTCTTGATATGCTACCTTTAAGTGGCCTTTGGAATAGTGACTATGAAGCTAAAGGATTTTCAGGTCCAACATTACCCCAAGTAAATAATGTAAAGGAAAAAAAAAAAAAAAAAAAAGATGAAAATGTAATGAATATACTCAAAATCATTAGTACAGAAAAAAATAATTGACTTAATGTGTGACTTAAAGTGTTTCACAACACTTTTTGAAAATCCATATTTCATAGCTATTCCCCTTGAAAAGTATTTTTACCTTGAAAGCAATTTTCTGTGTCTTCCTCTAAGTAGAACCTCAGTGCAAAATGGAAAATGCACAGATTCCTCCTAGAAGAGAAGGACAGGATGATGGTTCTGACATAAATAGAAGAAGCAAAAAAATCAAAACAGGTTCATGCCTAAAATCTTTCCAAATAGCTGGTTTTTTTGGTTTTTTTTTTCTGTTTTTTTTTTGTTGTTGTTGTTGTTGTTTTTGTTTGTTTGTTTGTTTGTTTCCTTTCATCTGTGCTAGCAGCTATCTTAGTCTTTTTTTCTTTCTGGTTAAAACCACACAAATCACAAAACACAATCTAGCTCATACAAATATGCTGTTCTAGAATACTTAGCTCTCTATGAAGACTAGGCCTTGTGGCTTAATGTTAGCAATTTCAGTGTTTGGTTCCAGCAGTGACAGACATTTTGGTTGATATAATCCTTAAGGAAGTACTAAGCTTATGAATTCACATTCAGATCCAATAGATGGAAGAAAAAGTACGCATTAATACAACAAATACTGTAGATTCAAATTTGTATTTGCAATTCATGACTATATTAAAATAATGATTCGTCATTCAGTGTATGCTGTTCCTTAACAAGTTCTAACAAAAGGATAGTTCTTAGACACTGTAGACAAAGAAAGGGAGTGGATTCCAGTGTATAATGAGAAAATTTACAGCTGATTTCATCTTAAATGGTTAAGCTAGCAAACTTCATGGTGTGCAGTAATTCTAGATACAAGCTTCCCTAAATGATGGGAATAGTTTCACAAAAAAGTTTATAATTCCATTACTGTCCTGTAGTGTTCTCTAGGAAAATCAATATTCCGAATTTGGTGTCAAACATAAGTTAGTTATGCTTCAGAGTGTTAAATGGTATATCTAACAAGGGATAATTTTATCTGTCTATTGATCAGTCAATCAATCTATTGATATTTCCATCATCATCAGTCTCTCTTAAATAGCTGTTGCACATTTTATTTCAGTTGTTCAATTTAAAACAAAATTTAAGGTATATATAATAAAGAGATGCTCTTTATAAAGATTTCTTTTTTATTAAAAATGATCTTTTGATATAAATCAAAACAGTTATTCATGTAGGTCACTTCAAAACTTATCATATCTTAATTAATGTTTTGAATGTAAACTAAAACAAAAAGTTGAAAGTTCGTAGGGAAAGTTTGGATGATAAAATAAAGTCTTATATATATGTATGAAAAAGGAATAAACCATGGTGTTTTTACCATGTGTACAGGAGGTCATCCAGTAATTACAAATAGCTTTGGAATCTTGTCCCAGGAACTTCAGCTGTATAACTTCAACTATATAACCTACATAAGTTATTTCTATTGCTATTACATCTCCTGAGAATAAGGAGAAACTTCTGCCACTTTTCAGACAGTGCATTGAACTACATAAGAATAAAGATTAAGTTAGTTGTGAGAGAGAATAACACGAGGAGTGAAACCTTGGGGTCTTCAGAATTTTTTATTCAAAACTAAATTTCATACATGTCCACAGAAATTAAAAAAATTCTAATTTTTGGATGAACAAGGATATGCAGTTTTCTTGAGACAAGACTGTTTTTTGGACCTGTCCGGTTTTGTGCTGCACAACTGTATGTCCTTTTCCTTGTTTATAAACTCCTTTCTATCTCTGTTAGTATTAGGACAATTATTCATTATTCCCTTCCCAAAAGATTATTGACATTATTGAAACATAAATTAGAAATACTGTAATCAGTCTTGTAGTTTTTAAATCAAAGCCAGTGCTACTCAGGAACATCATATTTCTGGTATAGAAACTTACTATTTTATATTATTGAAACTTCCATATGTGATTCCTACATATTCTGCATTACAAATGACAGTAAAGGTTAATTAAGAACTAATTAGTTATTTTCCCTAGCAGATTTTCAAAAAAAAATTTCATTTTTAAATTGCTTTTCATAGAAGCTACAAAGAAAGTTATTCATATATGACATAATAGTTGACATATTTGATTAAGGAAAATAAAACAAGAAATGGAAGAAGCAAAAGGGGAGTAGCATGTGATGGCACGATACAGTATGTAGATGAAACTGCTCTTCTATTTATCAGCACAATTTTCTTCAGCAAAATCACATTTGTGTTTGTTAGAGAGCTATAGATTTTATTATTATTATTATTATTTTCTTTAATATTTTTTTCTAGACAGTTACCTGAGGTTGTTCCCTTGCTGGAGTAGTATTCCCTAATCTTGACTTCTGAATTTCATGATGTCATGGTTCCCAAAATTACAAAACCATGACGCATGACTAGATTGAAAAGCTGCTTTTTGGCTGCTTCTGAGTAGATACACACTGCCAAAGAAGCTGCTCTCTGCTGATTCACCAGTGTCCACCTCAGCACTTTCAGCCTCCAGGGCAAGCTGTCAGTCTTAATCATATATTGAATACACAAGGAAGAATAATTAAAGATCAAACTGTAATTATGAACAACATCCAAAGGGAGTAAAACTAACACTGAAAATATAGGCCTTAAGTTTAGTGCATTTAGGATTAAACCATCCAGTTAAACTCAATTAAATAGCTCATTATATGGATTTTTCCATATTAGAACAGGGTAAGAGGCTTAACTTTTAGAACCATACTGTTTGTTGGGATTCACTTTTTTTCTTAATTGCTTCTATGTGTACTCAAACTGACTTCCTGGGAAACATATTTGAGGAAAGACAGAGAAAAAAGAATTCTTAGCACAACTTTAGACAGCTAATTTCTTTTTCTTTACCTTTCTTCATTAAATTATTTTTCTCACAATTTCTCTTGCACCCCCAAAACAATTAGTTGATATAGTAAATTGTGTATGATCCAGAAATGTGTTCTTGCAGCCCAGAAAGCCAGTCGTATCCTGGACTGCATTAAAGGAATCATCAAGGAAGTGATTCTATCACTCTCTTGTGAGACCCACCCGGCGCACTGCCGTCAGCTCTGTGTCCGCAAACATAAAAACAACATGGACCTGTCAGAGTGCCAGCAGAAGGGCTATCAAGATGATCAGAGGGATTTAGAGACCTCCAAAACCAGACTATAGTAAAGATGGGAAGGGACACTTTTCCACAAAGTGTAGCAATAGGACAAAGGACAATAGCGTAAAAAAAGAAAGAATAGTTTTGTTTTCAAGATTACACTGGGGAACTCAATCTCAGTATAGGTGTCCCTGCCAATGGCAGTGGGGGTTGAAACTGTGTGATCTTTATGGTCCCTTCTGATTTAACCCATTCTATGATTTTATTCTATGATTCCATGTACTTGGGTAAAATTTTAGATTATATTTTAAGCCAAGAAGATCTGAGCTGATTATATGAACAGTACTTTTTTGGTTTTAACATCTTTTAATGAAAAAGATTGCCCATTCTTATATATACCCCTTGCTAATGTAATGCTGGTATGGCAATAGTTATGCCTCTAGTCTGTTAGAACCTTGCTTAGATATTCCTTTTCACAGTTACATTAAAAAGTCAAATATACAAATGTATTTCAAGATGAAACTTAACCCCTTCTTGATGCTGTTAAAGTAATTTTGTGGCTATCTCCAGATGTCACACATGATTTTAAATAACTTCTCTTTTCAGACTGCTTTTGAAAGTATTAACAGTATTAAATAACTTTGATTATCCCATCCAATATTTTACACTCTAGATTTTTTTAAAAAATGATGTATTCGTGAAATAGAAGATGGATGATGGTTAATGCCCAAGGCTTGATGCAGAGACTTAAAATAAATATATATGATATAAAGAACTTAAAGTGCCAGATGCATCTTGCTTCCTATTTTGTTTATAGTTCTATTGTGTACAATAACTTGCAGGACTCTTTTCAGTTCCACCTAAAAAGAAGGCTATCTTTCTCATGATTCCCATGAAAAAGAAATATTTAGAGTCATAGGATTGCTTGACTTGGAAGGGACCTTTAAAAGTCATCTAGTCCAATTCCTCCACAATTAACAGTGAAATTTATTTTTAGTATATTTTAGCACCTTTAAGCTTACATGAACATTTTAGAGATTTTTACTGTGAGCAGTAAGGGTGTCTATCCACTATAAGTTCAAATGTGAAGTTTCTAACTAAGAAGCAAACACTTAACAGACCAAAATAAGGAGGAGCTGGAGGAAGATGCTTCAAAAAGGCAAGGTATTCCATCTGACTGATTTTCTTATCTTGTGAAGACTGTGTGGAGCTATTAAATTCTAACAGGAAAATTTAGTGGGGAAGGGGGAGATCTCGCAAACTGAGCCTGAATTTCAGCAGGCAAAGAATAAGACCTCCTCAAACTCCTCTGATCTGCTGACTCATATCCAGAGTATTCTATAGATTTACCCCAAGGAGAAATTGAACTTTGCAGCCTCTACATTATCCAGTGTAGCTCAGAGTCAGGTCACAACAAACGTTTATTAGACAGTTCTATCAGTCTATATCTATTTAAATCCAATAATCAAGAAAATAATGTGATTTCAATTCTCCTTATGATTTAACCATATGAACACCATGTAGTCTGCTGTGAAAAGTGTATGGCACCAGTTTCAAATTCCATGTGGTTTGTCAGAAATTGCTCTACACTGCAAAATACATTTTATCTACATTCCCATGTGATGTCTTGTACAAGCATGTAGATCACTTCATAGTCTTATTACGAAAAAGAAATGCTTTAAAGAGCTTTAAAAGTCCTAGGCAATTTATAGTTCAGAAATCTTAAGGGAAATGAAATTATGTCAATTCTCTTCATCAGGAAGGCCTAAGTTCCCAGTGACACCAAGCAGCTCTGCAGATAGGATTCTACAAGCTAATTAAATAGAAACACTGTCAACTTTCCAATTCTATAGACAACAGAGAGAAAAAAAATGAACATGTGAAATGGATAATAATAGAAAAACTAGTTTTGAAGATTAACTCAAGACTTAGCAAGCAGAATTACATAATTTAAAACCTATTTTATTTGTGTGGTCTCAAGTGTTTGTTACAGTAGACGGAAACACCCCAATGCACTTGTTGTCTATATTACATAAGCTACTTTTAACTTCAGATTACAGCAGCCCATGCACACCAATTGTTTTCTATCATTTCTCTTTTTCAAGATTATTC